>NC_084581.2:20015000-20037500 GCF_033978685.3 Nerophis lumbriciformis
GGCCCAACAGCTCAATTTTTGTTTTGTACAAATGACTGAAATATTGTTAAGAATGTTCCAAGTGAGTGTTAGAAAAAACTATACAGTATACACACACACACACACACACACACACACACACACTGCAAAAAATAAATAATCAAATGAAATACCTAAACTCAAGATCAAATGCATATATTTTGTTATTACAAGGTACTTTTGATGTATAATCAATGTATCTTAAGTACCGTATTTTCCGGACTATAAGGCGCACTTAAAATATATTTTCCCCCCTCAAAAGTCGACAGTATGCCTTATAACCCGGTGCGCCTAACGTACAGAATAATTCTGATTTTGCTTACCGACCTCGAAGCAATTTCATTTGGTACATGATGTAATGATAAGTGTGACCAGTAGATGGCAGTCAAACATAAGAAATACGTGTAGACTGCACTATGATGGCAATATGACTCAAGTAAACAACACCATCATTTTATATGTTCCATTGAAAATATAGAACTTTACACACGGCGCTCAAAAATCGATCGAAATGTTTAAGTACGACTTTGGTGAGCTATGAAGCCGCACCGCTTGATGCATTGTACTGTGCTTCAACATACGAGTATTATCATGATGTGTGTATAAGGTAAGACATTATCTTTTTTTTCGCAATATTATGCAAAAGCTACTTTTCTTACCTTCTGGTACCAGCTGATCTGTATTTGGGATCTGCATAAATCTTAAAAAATTGCGCGCGTCCGCCTTTGTAGTCCGTGTCGACAACGTAGTCTATAAGCTTCTTCTTTTCCTCTATCTTCTTGTTATGGGACATTCATACTCCACTGTTGCCATTTCTAATATAAAGTAGTGTAAAGTTCTTACTTATATCTGTCAGTAAACTCGCCATGAAAGCACGAAAACATACCGGTGTAGTGAGTTTACATTATTCACCCAAGAAACTTTAGTTATTAGAGAGTTCCGGTCGGACGGTTTTTCACGGGACACATTTCCGGAGTAGTTATTGCATTAGTGAGCCACGGATGAGGAGATGCTGCTCCGTTATTGATTTAAGTAAAGTCTGAATGTCGTTAAAACAGTTAGCTCCATCTTTTGACACCTCTTCCACTCCCGTCCTTGCACGCTACACCGCTACAACAAAGATGACAGGGAGAAGACGATGCCGAAGGTGAGCCACGTAAATAAGACTGCCCACAAAACGGCGCATCCGGAAGAGACTGTCAGAAAGCGGCTTGAAGATGATCTGTAAAACAATCTATGCAACATTTTGAACAAAGAACCACCATTACATGTTATGTCGACCACAAGGAAGATTTTTTAGAGGGGGAAAAAAAAAAAAAAAAAAAAAAAGACTCCTTTAATGTGCCATATAATCAAGTGCGCTTTATATATGAAAAAGATCACAAATTGGACAATTCATCGGCAGTGCGCTTTATAATCCGGTGCGCCCTGTGGTCCGGGAAATACAGTAGTGTAAATGCTATAGTTAATATTTCACTGTACAAAAATTGGAGATATGTTACTGGACATGAGAAATGAGGAAATTGTGTTTTGGCCCGATATGTAATCCTGCTTCGCCTTTAGTAATTATCTTGCAGTGCAGTGGCTACATGACGTGTGGAAATAAAAGCAACACGATTTGACTCGTACCTCATTGATGAGAAACTGAAGCTGGATGACGGCCGCTTCACTCTCATGTTGGCAGTAACTCTCCACACCGGGACGACCGAACCTGAAAGTGTTTTGGTCAAGGAAAGTGCGGAAAAAAGTAGTTTGGAACAACTTTTGTGTGTTTTGTATGCATAACATATGGCAGGCATAACAGACAGCATTTCACTGTCTTTTGCTGCATGCTCCTCCTCCTTCAAAGATCACGACTTCTGTCTCTTTCCTTACCCACTGGGAGAGCAAGTAGAACATCGCTGCTTCCCCTTTTGGAGAAACTGACCACACCATAGCTGTGTATCCCTTTCATAGTCCTGAAATGCAATAATAAACAAGCTTTCCTTTCTAAGCAGCTTCTACTGTACAGAAGAGAGCTCACACACAAACAAGGCAAGGGGGTTTACTGCAGATAATGAAATAAACACAATCAACTGAGTGGAAGTGAAGATTCCAACCACTGAGGGAAAAGTAATAGAGGTAGAAAGCAGAGAAAAGGAGAGAGAGGAATGGACGGAGAATAATTAGAACAGCTTTCTAGGTGCACGGGTGAGCTTGCTGATTATATTCATTCATTCAGTCGTGACTCCTGCAGACTCTGCAGGGGGCAATTTGTCATCATGGGGGGGCAGATAAAGGGGTAACACCCAGCGGATAAGAGTGTGGCGTGTGCTTTTACTACGCAGAAATATTGGCCATATGGATTGTGACGGTACATTAACTATAACTGTACACTGCAGTCACATATTAATATTTAAAGCATCGCCAACACTATGGCTCTTCTTTAATGCACATAATAATGTAGCCTACACTATATTGTGTTGCAGTAGGGTCACCAGACACAATCTAAGGTACGCCTGTATAATCTAAAAACTCAAGAGTTGATAACTCAGCTGTCGATAACCACAATGCATTGTTAGGCATACATTCATTTATTTGCAAAGGCAAAACATTTTTTTTTTTTTTACTAGGTAATCAAATAAAAACGATCACGAAAGACTAAGTATTCACAGCAGTAGTGGACATTGTGACATGCAAGACACCGCCACAAGCCATTAAAAGGTGAGGTGTGGAAGCGTGCAGAACACTACCACAATCATGCAAGACACCTCCACGAGCGTGCAGCCCAGCCATGACTAGCAATAATGCTAAAAAGCCAAACATAATGCTCTTCCATCGTTTGGTAACACGTCAGCTTTCTAGTAAAATACGCAACACTGAGATGTCTGAAGAGTGGCCACAGGGGTGTAAAAAAAATGGGCAAAAACAACAACAAAAAGTTAAAATTGAGCAAAAATGCACATTGAGAAATGAGAAAAAGCTGAAAATGTTGATACTAATAACTCACAATAACGCAAAGATTTGGATTTATATATTGCAACTGTCAAAGTTACTGTGTTAACGTATGTGATTAATCTTGAAAAATTATTGCATTTATCAAGTACAAAAGTAGAATAATTGTATATGTATATCTGTATATACACAGTACAGGCCAAAAGTTAGGACACACCTTCTCATTCAATGTGTTTTCTTTATTTTCATGACTATTTACATTGTAGATTGTCACTGAAGGCATCAAAACTATGAATGAACACATGTGGAGTTATGTACTTAACAAAAAAAGGTGAAATAACTGAAACCATGTTTTAAATTCTAGTTTCTTCAAAATAGCCACCCTTTGCTCTGATTACTGCTTTGCACACTCTTGGCATTCTCTCAATGAGCTTCAAGAGGTAGTCACCTGAAATGGTTTTCACTTCACAGGTGTCATAGTTTTGATGCCTTCAGTGACAATCAACAATGTAAATAAATAGTCATAAAAATAAAGAAAAAGCATTGAAATGAGGTGTGTCCAATCTTTTGACCGGTACTGTATATTACAGCTGTCAAAGTTACGGTGTCAACATATGTGATTAATCATGAAAAAATATTGCATTTATCATGTATAAAAAACTGCCAATGGTACACACACAAAAGTCCCTTTGCCTGTGGCACTCTCCAAAATGTTACCAACAATGTTGCTACATCCATCCAACCATCCATACATTTTTACCGCTTTTTCCTCTCGGGGTCACGGGGGTGGCTGGAGCTGCATTCGGGCGAAAGGCGGGGTACACCCTGGACAAGTCGCCACCTCATCGCAGGGCCAACGCAGATAGACAGACAACATTCACACTCACATTCACACACTAGGGCCAATTTAGTGTTGCCAATCAACCTATCCCCAGGTGCATGTCTTTGGAGGTGGGAGGAAGCCGGAGTACCAGGAGGGAACCCACGCAGTCACGGGGAGAACATGCAAACTCCATACAGAAAAATCCCGAGCATCAAACCCAGGACCTTCCTATTGTTAGGCACCAGCACTAACCCCTGTTCCACCGTGCTGCCCATGTTGTTACAATAAAAAACCAAGGAATATAATGTTTACCTTGCGTTGGTGAATGTTTGTGGCATTTTGAATAGTCTGTTAGTTTCGGAGTTGTAAACGGCGATCCTTCATGGGCTGTTTCTCGGTTGCGCCTTTTCCTCAGCTGTGTTATACTTCCCCAAAGTGCTTGATAAACTCCTCTGCGGCAGCTATGTCAGAGCCAGCAGTCTATACTCATATATATGGTCAGCGGTTAATTTACCCTTGTGTGAGCGCTGTTCTCCTTGCCAGTTCCTGGTTGGCAATTAGGAGGCTCACCTGTCCGTAATTGCCAATCAGGAGGCGTGTGGCTCAGATGTTAGAGCAGCCACCCAGAAACTTGAGGTTTTCTGTTTCAATCCAGCTGCTGACATCCTAGTCACTGCCGTTGTGTCCTTGGGAAAGACACTTCACCCACCTTGCTCCTGGTACCACCCACACTGCTTTAAAAGTAGACGATGGGTCTAACAATGTAAAGCGCTTTGAGCCTCGAGAGAAAGAGCGCGATACAAATATAATTCATTCCACTTTCGTTTGTCAGACAGTGCTGGTCCGTTTTTTTTTTTACACAGGGCAGTGTTTTTTCTGCGACATGCTTTATTTTGCCTGCCTTGTTCCTAATAAAATGACTTTTACCTGCAGTTCACTATACCTTTCTCTACATCAGTGATTTCCAACCTTTTTTGAGCCGCGGCACACTTTTTACATTTACAAAATCCTGCGGAACACCACCAACCAAAATGACACTAAATGACACTCTAACACAGTATATAATACATATAGTTAATATTATAGTTTCTAAATGTATTTATACTCACCTAGTGTGAAACTTGGGCCTGAGCATCTAATTTACAATGGCTTTACAAGCTCATAGTATTAATGTTTCTGTTTGGGACTTTTTTGATTTAGCTACGAGTTCAGCAACAAGGTAGCTAGCTTTGAGGGCTCTCTCGTTTACTTTTGAGGTTTTTCTCAGAAAAGTTGCTTGTTTCTCATTGTTTGTACGTAAGTGTACAAAATAGTCCATCGGCTTGTTTTCAATCAATCAATCAATCTTTATTTATATAGCCCTAAATCACAAGTGTCTCAAAGGGCTGCACAAGCCACAACGACATCCTCGGTACAAAGCCCACATACGGGCAAGGAAAAACTCACCCCAGTGGGACGTCGATGTGAATGACTATGAGAAACCTTGGAGAGGACCGCATATGTGGGTAACCCCCCCCCTCTAGGGGAGACCGAAAGCAATGGATGTCGAGTGGGTCTGACATAATATTGTGAGAGTCCAGTCCATAGTGGATCCAACATAATAGTAAGAGTCCAGTCCATAGTGGGGCCAGCAGGACACCATCCCGAGCGGAGACGGGTCAGCAGCGTAGAGATGTTCCCAGCCGATGCACAGGCGAGCGGTCCACCCCGGGTCCCGACTCTGGACAGCCAGCACTTCATCCATGGCCACCGGACCTGTGCCCCCCCCCCCCCCCCCCTCAAGGAAAAGGGGAGCAGAGGAGAAAAGAAAAGAAACGGCAGATCAACTGGTCTAACAGGGGGGCTATTTAAAGGCTAGAGTATACAAATGAGTTTTAAGATGGGACTTAAATGCTTCTACTGAGGTAGCATCTCTAATTGTTACCGGGAGGGCATTCCATAGTACTGGAGCCCGAATAGAAAACGCTCTATAGCCCGCAGACTTTTTTTGGGCTCTGGGAATCACTAATAAGCCGGAGTTCTTTGAACGCAGATTTCTTGCCGGGACATATGGTACAATGCAATCGACAAGAAAGTTTTGAAAGGAAGGGTGTTTTGTTTGGAGATGGCGTTTAAGCTTGCTTGGCACAATGGCGCTATTGGATAGCTCCTTTCTTTTACCATGAATTGATTAACGTTGAAAAACGTATTCGGGTGTTACCATTTAGTGGTCAATTGTACGGAATGTGCAATCTACTAATAAAAGTTTCAATCAATCAATCAAAAACTCATCACACACCAAGCACTGCGGAGTCGGTGCGGTCGCATCCCCGGTGAAAGTAAATCCAAATGAAAGATAGCTTTCGCTGTATTGCCTCGAGCTCACCGTCTTGTCTTTTTTATTTTGTCGACCACTCATACTAGGGCCTTCATCTAGGTCAGAATTTTGTCCAGGACCCTGTTCGGCATTTGCATTTTCCCTTCTCAAAAACTTCTCCATCACTGTCACTTGCTCGCCTCCTCTTGCTGCGATCCCAAACTGTCACTGTCACGTGTCGCGCAGCGCTAACTCGATTGTCTTTACAGGTAGTTATCGCCCTCTGCTTCCGCCTACTGAAATAGATGAGTATTACATTATCTGCCGCACTTTATTATAGTACAGACACCCGACAATGGTTAATTAGGAGATTTTAAATAATTTCCCACGGCACACTTGACGATCTCTCACGGCACACTAGTGTGCCGCGGCACACTATTTGAAAATCACTGCTCTACATTCTGACAGTTTCTCACACTTGGTTTTGTCCAACCTTACAGGTTTCACAGTGTTTTTTAGTCCGGGGCAGGGCTGTCCCGATACCGATATTTTAGTACGGGTACCAGTACCAAAATGTATTTAGATACTTTTCGGTACCTTTCTAGATAAAGGGGACCACAAAAAATGGCATTATTGGCTTTATTTTAACAAAACATCTTACGGTACATTAAACATATGTTTCTTATTGCAAGTTTGTCCTTAAATAAAATAGTGAACATACAAGACAACTTGTCTTTTAGTAGGAAGTAAGCAAACAAAGGCTGCTAATTTAGCTGCTGACATATGCAGTAACATATTGTGTCATTTATCATTCTATTATTTTGTCAAAATTATTAAGGACAAGTGGTAGAAAATTAATTATTAATTTACTTGTTCATTTACTGTTAATATCTGCTTACTTTCTCTTTAACATGTTCTATCTACACTTCTGTTAAAATTGAATAATCACTTATTCTTCTGTTGTTTGATACTGTACATTAATGTTGGATGATACCACAAATGTAGGTATCGATCCAATACCAAGTAGTTAAAGGATCATACATTGGTCATATTCAAAGTCCTCATGTGTCCAAGGGACATAGTTCCTGAGTTTATAAACATAATATGAGTTTTAAAAAAAGGAAAAAAAAATTGTCAAGATAAAAAATATCGATGTAATCATAGTACGGTAGTAACGACTAGATACGCTATTGTACCTGGTATCATTACAGTGGATGTCAGGTGTAGATCCACCCATGGCATTTGTTTATATTCAGGGTGCTAGCTTGCTGTTAGGTGTTAGCGGTTAGCTATCGTCTCTTCCTACGGTGTGTAGTGAAGCATGTTTAGCTATTCCTCGTCCTGCAGGGATGATACTTGTAAGAGACTTACTTTATTTGTCGCCATGGAGGCGAGGATTAGTGATTTAGAAGTAGTTAAAACACTGACGACTGCGGATGGATGTTCGCCGCTAGCTAGCTAGCCATGTCTTAAAGCACCTCTTCCTGAGGGCGCTTCAGTGTTATAACTTCACCTTTATCTTTAGTTTTTAGGCCTAAATGAGTCTGTTCTGCCTTTTCTGTCTACACACCATGTCTGCTTGTAAGTACTCTGTGTGTGTGCACTGACGAACATGCTCCTCCAATATCATGACGTGACGATGACGTGCCGTCATGACCGGGAACCGGTACTTTTCGAACAGAGTATAATACCGTTTTTGATTCATTAGTACCGTATTTTCCGCACTATAAGGCGCACCTAAAAACCACAAATTTTCTCAAAAGCTGACAGTGCGCCTTATAACCCGGTGCGCTTTATATATGGATTAATATTACGATTCATTTTCATAAAGTTTCGATCTCGCAACTTCGGTAAACAGCCGCCATCTTTTTTCCCGGTAGAACAGGAAGCGCTTCTTCTTCTACGCAAGCAACCGCCAAGGTAAGCACCCGCCCCCATAGAACAGGAAGCGCTTCTTCTTCTACTGTAAGCTACCACCCGCCCCCGGAAGAAAAAGAAGCGCGCGGATATTTCGTTTCATTTCCTTTGTGTGTTTACATCTGTAAAGACCAGACTACAAAATGCACGTACGGTGAATATTCGCACCACAGGGAATGAGAAGTCGTCCTTCACTGTGGTTCTAGCTTGCCATGCTAATGGCCAGAAACTTCCACCCATGGTGATATTCAAAAGGAAGACCTTGCCAAAAGAGACCTTTCCAGCCGGCGTCATCATAAAAGCTAACTCGAAGGGATGGATGGATGAAGAAAAGATGAGCGAGTGGTTAAGGGAAGTTTACGCGAAGAGGCCGGGTGGCTTTTTTCACACAGCTCCGTCCATGTTGATATACGACTCTATGCGCGCCCACATCACAGATGGTGTCAAAAAACAAGTGAAGCACACAAATACAACACTCGCCATCATTCCGGGTGGATTAACCAAAGAACTCCAACCGCTGGATATTGGTGTCAACAGGGCATTCAAATCACGACTGCGAACGGCGTGGGAACAATGGATGACCGAAGGCGAACACACCTTCACTAAAACAGGCAGACAGCGCCGGACGACATACGCCAACATTTGCCAGTGGATCGTAAATGCCTGGGCAGATATTTCGGTCACAACTGTGGTCCGAGCTTTCCGGAAGGCAGGATTCACAGAACTACTGGACAACAACAGCGACACTGACTCCGATGACTTCGACGAGACGGAACCGGCCATTTTGGATCCCACGCTTGCGCAACTTTTCAATTCGGACACCGAAGACGAAGAATTCGAAGGATTTACGAATGAAGAATAACTTCAGAAGGTGAGCGCTATGTTTATTTTGTGTGTTGTGACATTAACGTTCGAGCAACATTATGTTGCTATTGCTCTACACCATTTTGAATTTTACTATGTTTGTGATTGCACATTTGCGTACATTTTGGGACAGAGTTGTTAGAACGCTGGTTTTCAATATATTATTAAAGTTTGACTGAACTATCTGACTGTTTTTTTGACATTCCCTTTAGCGCAGCGTAGGCGCGGCTTATAATCCGGGGCGGCTTATTGGTGGACAAAGTTATGAAATATGCAATTCATTGAAGGTGCGGCTAATAATCCGGTGCGCCTTATAGTGCGGAAAATACGGTACCGTGATACTCTAATAGTACCGGTATACCGTACAAACCTACTTCACATCATGCTAAATGATTCTAGATGGTGCATGATATGCTGCTCACTACTAAACGTTGCTGAACTCAGGAGGAATAAAACAAATCAGTGGGCCAAAAACGTTCGCAAATCTGCAGGAGAATTGAGACAACATCATGCGAAAGCCTGCCAAGATAGTGCATAATATGCTGTTCTCTACTATACCTAGCTGAACTTAAGAGTCAATAATTACATTTTTTGTGGTCCCCTTTATTTAGAAAAGTACCGAAATACTTTTGGTACCGGTACCAACATATTGGTATTGGGACAACACTAATTCACACACACCGAGCACCCACTGGCAGAAATGTAGATCGCCGCCTATGAGTTAGAGTACATGCATGGATCATTTTGATACGTTTCCTTCTCTTCGTGAAGACGAGATTTCAAATTGCTGACATACACTTTAGTAGTTTTGTCGGGGTTAAAAATAGCAAAAAGGGAATCAAAAATAGAAATAGTGTTGAGCTGTGGATATCAAAGAGCCGTGTTTGTTAGCTAAAAATAAAACCCGAACACACGTGTCTGTCACAGTGTCTCTCCTTTGCATACCCGCATGGGACAAAGCTGGCTGCATGTGTCACACTTGCTGACAGGAGCGTTTTATCCCGGCTCCTCGTAAGGGCCTCTATCTTGTCGCTGCAGCCCAGCCGGCCTCTAAAAGTGGACAGACTGACCTCGGGCGCCGTCGGCAGCGAGACGGCAAAAAGAAAGGAGCGTCAAAGCAGAAAAAGTGGGTCACGTTCACGTCTCGTCGAATTCGATGAAATTCTCCGAAGCCGTTGTGGAATTCTAAGATGAGGTCAAAGTGTCTGTTTGTGGGTTTTGTTTGTTTGGTCCGAACCGCGGGGAAGCGTGTTGACATCTGGGCATGCTGGGAAACATAAGTAATGGAGGCCTTTGTATTGAAGAGAGGAACAACGTAGGAAGCAGAAAGAAAAGTGCCTTGTCAGAGATATGACAGGGAAACAAGAGAGGGAGGAAAGAGCAAGCCTAGGAGCTGCTGTGACGATGGAAGTGACGTCAAAGCGAAGCACGAACACATCTCCCTGCCAGTGCTGGCCGAGAGAGAGAGAGAAGCCAACAACAAAGCAAAAAATGAGGGCGAGTGGAGAACACACTAAATACTCCTCTCCTCCCATTACTCAGCAGCAGTGTGGAAACAAAAAGGCAGCAAATCATCCTGAAAACGCTGCAACCTCCACCTCAGCCTACCTCCCCTGGTTGCCTCCAGACGTTTACATCCAATTTAAAGGCTGCTGAGGAAATCGCACATTAACTCCTCCAGGCCACTCAGAGCCTTAAAAGTCAGCCTTCCACCAGATGACATTTTTACTATCATCACAGGCCGTGTGTGTTGGACTTGATTCTATGTGCACTACCTTAAAAAAATAATTAAAAAATGTGTTTTTTATGCACGCTGCATAATGCTAACTAAGACAAACTGTATTTCCTTGCGTTTAAAGTAGGGATGTTACCATCAACAATTTTATTGTTTGATCCGATCTGATTTCTAGTTCCGACCTGATACTTTGACAATAGATTATACTGTTGAACTAAACATGTTTTACAGTAAGTAATTAAAGTAAATACAATACTATTGATAAAGCTTATTTTATTGAATTTAGAATTTGCTAGTTTAATAGTAAATTAGATCGTATTGAATTGGTGGAATTGAATGCTACATACAGTACATATATTTTGACAAAATAAAGTGTCTACTGCAGTGATTGTCTAACTGTGGTATGTGTACTACTAGTAATACGTGGGCTCCATCTAGTGGTACGCCGAAGAATCACTTGATTAAAGTACAGTGTTTTATTTGACAATATTCAAACTAGGGTTGTATTAGGGTTGTACGGTATACCGGTATTAGTATAGTACCGCAATACTAATGAATCATATTCGGTACTGTACCGCCTCTAAAAAGTATCGTCGTCATCACGTCATGACATTGTTGGTTTACAAGTAAAGGAGCATGTTCGGCAGCGCACAATCACAGAGTACTTACAAGCAGACACAGTGTGTAGACAGAAAAGGGAGAATGGATGCATTTTGGTCAGAGTATAGTACTGTTTTTTATTCATTAGTACCACGATACTAGTACCGGTATACCGTACAACCCTACATCACATCATGCTAAATGATTCTAGATGGTGCATGATATGCTGCTCACTACTAAAACTTGCTGAACTCAGGAAGAATAAAACAAGACATCCATCCATCCATTTTCTACCGCTTATTCCCTTCGGGGTCGCGGGGGGCGCTGGAGCCTATCTCAATTACAATCAGGCGGAACGCGGGGTACACCCTGGACAAGTCGCCACCTCATCACAGGGTCATAAAACAAGACAGTGGGCCAAAAATGTTCACAAATCTGCAGGAGAATTGACACAACATCACGCGAAAGCCTGCCAAGATAGTGCATAATATGCTGTTCTCTACTATACCTAGCTGAACTTAAGAGGAAGAAAACAAGACATTTTTCACAAATCTGCAGGCAAATAGTCACTACAACATCCCGCTAAGATATGCAAGACGGTGCATGATATGCTGCTCACTAATTAACCCTTTTGAATTCAACAAGAAGCAAACAAAATAAAAGAAAATAAAAATTTTAGCAGCGCCATGATCACAGAGAGCTAACTGGCTTATGCTGCTATATTGACATCTTGAGCCGGTGAGCCGCTACATCGCCTCTGAGCTGGTGAACGTTAATTCTAGAATATAAATCATCCCTCTCCCTTGTGTAGTAGAAGAATATGGTCATAAACCGAGAAGTTGGTCAACTTTGACATCCAACTTACTTACCTTTCCTTGGCTTCTTCCTACTCTTTTTTGGGCATGTTGTAATGAGAAATGGAAAACATGTGATCTATCATATTAGATCTGCGTACATGTTCGAAATAAACCTCTACCAACCAACTTAGATACAGAAATAGCAAGAAATACACGATAACTTTTGTGACGATTCTGATTAATTCTTCTAAACGGGAAGATATGAATATCAAGTATTCCAGTAAGAGCAGACATTGTACAGTAAAATATTGTTTTATTATGTTCATAGTCTGTATTTCTTGTTTAACACTTGGCAGTAGTGCTGCATGATGCTTAGTGTTTCACTAAAGCTGAATCTGTTTAGCACACAGCTGATGAAACATGTAAATCTGCCTCCTTGTATTCAGGCTAAACAATATAAGGTTCTGGATCATCATTTGTCCCAAAGTAGTATTTGTTGTCTCTCACAAAGAGTACCATGATAAGAATAGTTGTTTTTGAAGGAAAAAAGCAAACGTGCTGTATGCTTAAAATGACCAAAGTACGTAAATATTGCATGTTATTATGAATGTGCCTGTTATTGAAATTTACAATGTGTATCCAAACTAAAGATGAAGGTGAAGTTATAACACTGAAACGCCCTCAGGAAGAGGTACTTTAAAACATGGCGAGCGAGCTTGCGGCTAACGTCCAGCCCCAGTCTGCAGTGTTTTAGCTACTTCTAAATCACTAATCCTTGTCTCCATGGTGACAAATAAAGTAAGTTTCTTACACGTATCATCCCTGCAGGACGAGGAATAGCTAAACATGTTTCACTACACACCGTAGCTCACCGGTGTCACAATGTAAACAAACGCCATTGGTGGATCTACACCTAACATCCACTGTAATGATACCAAGTACAAGAGTGTATCTAGTCGATACTACTATGACGACATCGATATTTTTTAGCATCACAAAATCTTTTTTCGTGTTTTTCAAATTCATATTATGTTTATAAACTCAGGAAATATGTCCCTGGACACATGAGGACTTTGATTATGACCAATGTCTGATCCTGTAACTACTTGGTATCGGATTCATACCCAAATTTGTGGAATCATCCAAAACTAATGTAAAGTATCAAACAACAGAAGAATAAGTGATTATTACATTTTAACAGAAGTGTAGATAGAACATGTTAAAAGAGAAAGTAAGCAGATATTAACAGTAAATGAACTAGTAGATTAATAATCAATTTTTACAGCTTGTTCTTCATAAATTTGACAAAATAATAGAATGATAAATGACACAATATGTTACTGCATATGTCAGCAGACTAAATTAGGAGCCTTTGTTTGCTACTAGGGCAGCACGGTGGAAGAGTCCTGAGTAGTCTTGGGTTCAATCCCGGGCTTGGGATCTTTCTGTGTGGAGTTTGCATGTTCTCCCCGTGACTGCGTGGGTTCCCTCCGGGTACTCCGGCTTCCTCCCACTTCCAAAGACATGCACCTGGGGATAAGTTGATTGGCAACACTAAAAAATTGGCCATAGTGTGTGGATG
Source organism: Nerophis lumbriciformis (assembly GCF_033978685.3). Lineage (NCBI taxonomy): Eukaryota > Metazoa > Chordata > Actinopteri > Syngnathiformes > Syngnathidae > Nerophis > Nerophis lumbriciformis. Next base: position 20,028,567 of record NC_084581.2, read on the forward strand.
TGAGTGTGAATGTTGTGTGTCTATCTGTGTTGGCCCTGCAATGAGGTGGCGACTTGTCCAGGGTGTACACCGCCTTCCGCCTGATTGTAGCTGAGATAGGCTCCAGCGCCCCCCGTGACCCCAAAGGGAATAAGCGGTAGAAAATGGATGGATGGATGGATGTTTGCTACTAAAAGACAAGCTGTCTAGTATGTTCGCTATTATAAGATGTCTTCAATAATGACAATTTGTTCGTGGTCCCCTATATTTTGAAAAGTATCAAAAAGTATCTAAATACATTTTGGTCCCGCCATTTACCAAAACATTGCTATCGGGATAACCCTAATTCAAACACAGTGTTACTGTTCAAACTGTGTGTAATGTCACATTGGCAAAATAAATAAAACCTCTGCCTCGTTGTTAATGAATACTTAGACCGACAACGCTACTGTGTTTTAATGTTGGTCATTATGGTGGTACTTGTAGAGTCAACTTTTTTATGAGGTTGTACTTGGTGAAAATAGTTTGAGGACCACTGGTCTTGTGCAAATGGCTTCCATTTAAATCATTTGGGTACCCAGAGACTTCCTACCTGAGTTTGTAAACAATAACAAAAAACACCAAAACAAATAATTTTGTAATAATTGGCCCTGGTGTTTGAATGTGAGTGTGAATGTTGTCTTTCTATCTGTGTTGGCCCTTCAATGAGGTGGCGACTTGTCCAAGGTGTACCCCGTCTTCCGCCCTAGTGCAGCTGAGATAAGCTCCAGCACCCCACACAACCCTGAGAGAAGCGGTAGAAAATGGATGGATGGATGGATGGATGGATGGATGGATGGATGGATGGAGGAACAAGAAAAAGAAAAATATCCACTTAATAACTTTAGTATCATTTATATACTGATACCAGACTACGTATTGACAGTATCGACATCTGGATTGATCACCTCCACTTTATATTGAAGCTTTAGCAGTTAGCTTCTTGTGTCGTCCTGCTCAGCAGGACGACACAAGAGTGTGTGTGTGTGTGTGTGTGTGTGTGTGTATTCCTTCTTGAGACATCAACAAGGAGAAGTACCTTCCATATGAGGACCGGTGAACAAGTTAGGTCCGAAATCATGGTCCCAATACACATCTAATAGAGAGACAAATACTAGATTTCATGAACATTGCTCCAAAGTCAGGATTTTTTGTTGATTTAATGTGCATACAAAAGTAAACATTGACAGGTGCAAAGGCAGCAATATATGATAAAACAAGACGGCAGCTAAAGAAGGACTTCCCTATTCATAACTGAAAAAACCCGCCAAGTGAACAGCTGATTTTACGACTTCCGGTGCGGACGCAAGACAACCCGCGTCCCATATGTGACCATAGGATGAACAAATACATTATGGTACTAAGACTATAGTGGCCATTAACAGTTAGCTTCTACAGCTGGGTTGCCCAAAGTGCGGCACAGGGGCCATCTCTGATCCGTGACTCGTTTGTCATCGGCCTTAAGCGCATTACAAAAAACTAAAAATGTAACAAGGAAACGATTTTTTTTTTTTTATTGTGTTTCCCTCAGGGTGAATCCCTTTTGAAGGAATCTTTCAGGTGAGTACAATCTTTATCATGGAAACACTGAGACACAGCTTTGTAAAGATTGGCTGAGCTCATCAGCTTATCAAGCAATCATTGATCAGTTAAAAAAAGGAAAATATCAGCCCCGATCTGATCCCATAATCTGGATCAATCATAACTGTTGGTTAGTTTTTTTTAAAAAGGAACTGCATTGTTTTTTGTTTTTATTATTTCGCCTATCATTCACAATTCTTATGTAAGACAATATCACATGTTTTCCTTTTTTATGCACTCTAAATTGTGAATAGACAGTAACACATGTCAGCTAACAATAGAGCCAATAGGAGTCGTTATATTCCACATATAAAGTGCTTTTAAAAAATCCACAAGCCTTCATCATGGGTTTGGATACACATTGTAAGTTTCAATAACAGGCACATTAATATTAACATGCAATATTTACGTATTTTTGGTCATTTTAAGCATTGAACACGTTTGCCTTTTTCCTTCGACAACAACCATTCTAATCATGGTAGACTTTGAGAGAGACAGCAAATACTACTTTGGGACAAATGATGATCCAGAACCTTATATTGTTTAGCCTCAACACAAGGAGGCGGATTTACATGTTTCAGCAGCTGTGTGCTAAACAGATTCAGCTTTATTGAAACACTAAGCATCATGCAGCACTTCTGCCAAGTGTTAAACAAGAAATACAGACTATGAACATAATAAAACAATATTTTACTGTACAATGTCTGCTCTCACTGGAATACTTGATATTCATATCTTCCCATTTAGATGAAGAATTAATCAGAATCGTCACAAAGGGTTATCGTGTATTTCTTGCTATTTCTGGATCTAAGTTGGTTGGTAGAGGTTTATTTCGAACATGTACACAGTTCTAATATGATAGATCACGTGTTTTCCATTTCTCATTACAACATGCCCAAAAAAGAGTAGGAAGAAGCCAAGCAAAGGTAAGTAAGTTGGATGTCAAAGTTGACCAACTTCTCGGTTTATGACCATATCCTTCTACTATACAAGGGAGAGGCATGATTTATAATATAGAATTAATGTTCACAAGCTCAGAGGCGATGTAGCGGCTCACCGGCTCAAGATGTCAATATAGCAGCATGAGCTAGTTAACTCTATGTGATCACGGCGCTGCTAAAAATTGTATATGTGGACTCGTCAGACCACAGAACACTCTTCATCTTAGATGAGCTCGGACCCAGCGAAGCCGGCGACGTTTCTGGGTGTTGTTGATAAATGGCTTTCACTTTGCATAGTAGAGTTTTGACTTGCACTTACAGATGTAGCGACCAAATGTAGTTATTGACAGTGGTTTGCCGAAGTGTTCCTGAACCCATGTGGTGATATCCCTTACACACTGATGTCGCTTTTTGATGCAGTGCCTGAGGGATCCAAAGTCACGGGCATTCAATGTTGGTTTTCGGCTTTGTTGCTTAGGTGCAGTGATTTATCCAGATTCTCTGAACGTATTGATGATATTACGGACCGTAGATGGCAAAATCTCTAAATTCCTTGCAATAGCTCATTGAGAAATGTTGTTCTTAAACTGTTTGACAATTTGCTCACGCATTTGTTCACAAAGTGGTGACCCTCGCCCCATCCTTGTTTGTGAATGACTGAGCATTTCATGGAAGCTGCTTTTAAACCCAATTATGGCATCCACCTGTTCCCAATTAACATTTTTAACCTGTGGGATGTTCCAAATAAGTGTTTGATGAGCATTCCTCAACTTTCTCAGTCTTTTTTGCCACTTGTGCAAGCTTTTTTGAAACATTCCGAATGAGCTAATATTTGCAAAAAATACCAAAGTTTACCAGTTCGAATGTTAAGTATTTTGTCTTTGCAGTCTTTTCAATTGAATATAGGTTGAAAAGGATTTGCAAATCATTGCATCCTGTTTTCATTTAAGATTTACACAACGTGCCAACTTCTCTGGTTTTGGGTTTTGTACCAACGAGTGCCCTAACAAAGAATCCCACGCATTTGTGACTGAATGTTTGTACTTTTTTATTGAGTACAACTCCATAATAAGCGGCCACGGGGCCAAACAAAGTTGAGAGTTTTAGCATTTTGATAAAAAAGTGAGAATCACTGAGTTCAGGAAAAAAAACTTCGGAAAGTGGCGTCAACTTTGCTCTCCACTCATCTCCTTCCTCCTTGCTCATCGCCGTCTTCACCAACAAGAGTTTGAGATAAATACAAAAGTGATGTATGGCATGTTGTCAAAAAAGACAAAGACTCAGTTAGGTTGGTCCTTCTGTACAAAAAAAGGCTACAACTGTTGCTTGGCAACAGCAGGATCAACGACTTACAGCTAAAAATGCTCTGTAGATACAAGTCTTAACCATCTCACGTTTACCTGGAAAAAAGGGTCATGTGACCTGTTTGTCGTCGCCATCCATTCCACTACATGGTCGGACAGGCCCATCAATAACAGATCATGAATACTCGAGTCACAGAGTCAGAGGGGTGTTGTCATGCGACCACAGCGAGGCACATGCAAATAAGGCGCGCACACAAAAAGACAGCAGTCACGTACAAAATAGTGATTTATTTGTTGGAAGCCGGGCTCGTATAAATAATTTCCCTCGACACGTTTGATTCATCATGCAGACAAACAATTTAACTCCGATGTGGCTGCCGAGCATTGTAACACACGCGCCTGTTTCTGATATATGATGGGGCTGTTTGACTGCGACACACACATGCCCAGTCTCCCTATTTAATGGTGGTTGACTCACCATTCTTACGTATTTCAGTTATTTAAAGTTTGCGTATGAACGCAGTTCCCACAGTGTGACTCATATTTGTCCTGGATGACAACAATAGAATCACTGACTATTCCGCCTCATGAAAGCTAACTAAATGTCACATACGACTTAGATATTTAAGTCACTGACCTGTAAGGATAAACAGGAAACATGCAAAGGTCTCGGTTGTATTATATTAGACTTATACAATATTATAATGAAATACTTTCCATGGGCCAGAGCCAGCGCTGCTAAGGTCCCCCAGTGTTAATTCACTTTAAAATACCACAGAATAACGCTGTAGGGATAATGTAGATTGTTGCTTTTTGGAATACTGCCTGCTCAGCCCAGGAGCAAGGTGTTAATAAACCACCGTGTCGTCTCACTTTAGCAGAACAAGTCGCCAATGGAAGGCAAATATATCGGGAAAGAGATGAGACGCAGTGGTTGATTTAAGAGTCAAAGGCTAATAAAAGCAAGGAAAGAGGTTTGGAAAATTCACTGGCTGAAGGGATGTTACGAGGGAGACAAAGAGCGGCGGGGAATGGAGGAAACAAGCGTTGACTCAGCAAAACAACTCTGATGTGACGCGTGCACGGGCCAGAATGAGCATGTAATCAAGGAAGAGCGATGACTTTCCAAAATAGCAAACAAGTAAAAATATCATGTCAAAACTAACTCCCAAACCTCAAAATTGTGCCCCTTTGGACTTGTGTTTAGAGAACAACATCCTACAGCCTAAAGATACACTATATTGCCAAAAGTATTTGGCCACCCATCCAAATGATCAGAATCAGGTGTCCTAATCACTTGGCCCGGGCCACAGGTGTATAAATCTTAGGCATGGAGACTGTTTCTACAAAACATTTGTGAAAGAATGGGCCGCTCTCAGGAGCTCAGTGATTTACAGCCATAGGATGCCACCTGTGCAACAAATCCAGCCAATTTCCTCGCTCCTAAATATTCCAAAGTCAACTGTCGGCTTTATCCTAACTGCATTGTGCCGAGTGTGACATTTGGTGGAGGAGAAATTATGGTGTGGGGTTGTTTTTTAGAAGTTGGGCTTGGCCCCTTAGATCCAGTAAAAGGAACTTTTAATGCTCCAGGATACCAAAAAATTTTGGACAATTACATGCTCCCAACCTTGTGGGCACAGTTTGGAGCGGGCCCCTTTCTCTTCCAACATGACTGTGCACCAGTGCACAAAGCAAGGTCCATAAAGACATGGATGACAGTCTGGTGTGGATAAACTTGACTGGCCTGCACAGAGTCCTGACCTGAACCCAACAGAAAACCTTTGGGATGACTTAGAATGGAGACTAAGATCCAGGCCTTCTCGACCAACATCAGTGTGTGACCTCACCAATGCGCTTTTGGAAGAATGGTGGAAAATTCCTATAAACACACTCCGCAACCTTGTGGACAGCCTTCCCAGAAGAGTTGAAGCTGTGTTTAGCTGCAAAAGGTGGACCGACATCATATTGAACCGTATGGGTTAGGAATGGGATGGCACTTCAAGTTCATATGTGAGTCAAGGCAGGTGGCCAAATACTTTTGGCAATATAGTGTATATATAAACATACCAGGGATATTCAACTGGTGGCCCGGGTGCCAAATCTGGCCCAGGAATGACACCATACAGGCCCCCGAGTTCAGTTCAAAACTCGGGAGACAAACATTATTGCAGCAAATTCCGAAAAACACTAGAGTGCTCCTGTTGTATAGAGCAGTGGTTTTCAAACTTTTTTCACCAAGTAGCACCTCAGAAAACACTTGGCTCTCCAAGTACCACCATTATGACCAACATTAAAATACAGTAGGCCTAAGTATACATTTTTCAAAAAAGGCATATGTTTTATTTCTTTTGACCACAGTACGCAGGTGAGTCTTTGGCGTACCTCTAGATCAGGGGTGCGCACACTTTTTCAGCAGGCTTTGTGTGTGCATATATATATATATATATATATATATATATATATATATATATATAGATAGCTAGATAGCTAGATAGATAACTAATATTTATTTATTTATGAAACAGACATTTTTTGTTAACATGTTAAAGGTATTTCATAAAAATACAAGCATGTTTAACACATGTATCATGTTGTAATTGTATTCATGTTCGAAATAAACTCAAACAAAAACATATAGATTAATTTCTTTCATGAAGACAAGTATATTAGTTGAGCTATTACCTGATTCTGTTGACTTGCATTGATTTAAAATCAGACAGGATTCACTGTAGTGCTGATAACTTCCACATTTCGAATTTACATTGTGGAGGAGAAACAAATGTCTCCTTTCTGTCCAATACCACATGAAAGAGGTTGGTTTTTGGCATCTTATTTGTCCAACTTCCGTATTTGTTTTTCTAAACTTTACAAGAAATACATTGACGAGAAACTCCGTAGCTTGCTAGCTTTCTGAGACTCTTATTTTGTTAGCGCAGGCAGGATAGAGCAGCATGTTTATTGTGAAGACAGGAACTGTGCAGTCGGTCTGAAGGGTTTTGACAGCAGGTACGATGCGAGAGTCTGTTGAAATGAAAAAAAGTGTTTCTCGCCTTCCTGTCAGTCTTTTTTTTTTCTTCACACTGATCTCACAGCACCCAGCGTCATCTCAAGATCCTCGGGTGCCGTGAATGTCAATCAAGTGACAAAAGTGACAACATAGTGAAGATTGATGATCGTTAATTTTTAGGTCTATTTTTTTAATGCCTGGCTGGCGATCAACTGACACACCCTCCGCGATCGACTGGTAGCTCACGGTTGACGTAATGGGTACCCTTGCACTAGATGGAGCCCGATTTCTACAAACACATCAACAGATCCTTGCATCAACTTTTTTACCTTGCAAGCAAACAAGGAACACTGTGGTCCAACTTTGGATCTACATAACTGAGGCGTTCCTCAGGGCACCCATAGTCCTCTCCTTTTCATAATGTGATTTATGTAACTGAGGTGGTGCTGTAGCTTCTAAACTTCAGAAAGAGTCAGTGGTCATTTTTCTGCTTCTTTAGTTACAGTATACTAGTAATGATCCTCAAAGTTCCGTTTTAGGTCCTCTCGTTTTCATCATTTGGACTATGCAACTGATGGCCCGCTAGTTCAGTTCCGAAGATTTTTGAGAAACGCACATTTTGCTGTCATAGAGATGATCTTTTGATGATCTTTTTGCAAAAGGTCCTTAAAAACAGCAAAGCCCTCCTGTAACTCTGACAAAATAAATCATCCAAAATGAAAAGTCTACTGTAGAGGACGCTAAATCTCCAGAATATACAAAACAAGAATATTAGTGAAGCCAAATCCGGCCCCCAGGTCTTTAGCTTTCTGGAAATGTGGTCCTTAAAACAATTGAGTTGACTATCCCTGACATATACCCTTTTGATAACTAGCGTCCTGCAGTGGAAATTTGTGTTTTGCACAACAGGGGAAGTTAAAAATAAGTCAAAGTTTTTAAATAGCATATGTTTAAAAACCTTTTCCCAAAGGAGGGGATCAAGTGCTCCTTCAGAAGGACACAGAACATGTTGGAATTACCCTCAACAAACCACAGTTCCCTAGTGCCGGCAGCACTCATGCAGCCTGTTACAACCACAATGCTTGATTGTAGAGACACACTTATCTTGCTACTCACTTGCGCTTACACAATAATGGCTGTGTGGTAAAAGTGTTTTGGTGGACAGACATTTGTATTTTAAGCTGCACAGTGCTAAAATCTATCTACCGTATTTTCTGGACCATAGGGAGCACCGGATTATAAGGCGCACTGCCGATGAGCGGGTCTAGTCAGGTTTATTTTCATACAAAAGGCGCCCTAAGTAGGCAGTGTAAGTACCCCTAAACAAATTGACAGCAATTTTTGAAAAAAGCTGCCACTGAAAGAACAGCACCCCTGTAAAAAGGCACAGCAGACAATACACAACATCCAGCACAGTGTGGGATGCTTGCCGTTTGTGGTTGTTAATAGCCATGTACTGTTTTGATGCTGTTGAATTATCCTACATTATGGGATTTTTGGAATCATTGATCATGCATTGTACAGAAGTTAATTTATTGCACAAAAATGAAAAATCTTGGGCAGCACTGTGGAACAGGGGGTAGTCCTAGGTGGAGGCTCCAGTCACCCCTGCAACACCGAGAGGGATAAGCGGTAGAAAATGGATGGATGGTGTTGAGTTTGAGTTCCTTTTTAAACCAACACACAAACACAATTATTTTTTGTTAATTAGGTTTTGTTACAACTTAGCACCAAACAGCAGAGGCACTGCTGAGTCACTCCCAACTAGTTATCTCTCTAAAGAAAACTATAAATCAAATCCATTATGACACAATTTCTGCAGGTAGCATTATTCTGTTCAGTGCAACAATTGCATGAAAGTATGAGTTTGGCACATCCAGCAGGATAATGGTAGGGACGGGGAAAGTATTTAGTACTTTTATTGGCACCGATCGAATTCTGTCAGTACTACCAGGTATCGATTCACGTAAAATAAAACAGTGCCATATTTCGATACCTTTGTTGCAACACCTCCAAATTTGGTAATGGAAACTACAACTAGGATGCACATTACAAACAGCAGGTGTGTAATAAGTACAAT